>NW_026731772.1:170000-183049 GCF_028476545.2 Physella acuta | reverse complement strand
GCAGAACAGTGTTTCTTCCAGACTTTTTTCTCCGGGGGGGCACTTGAAATTTTCGGGGGGGGGGGGGGGGCGGTAAACTTTCTTCGGGGGGGGGGGGGGCGGACACTGTTAAAAGTATATATTTTCTATATAAATTATATAAATTTTATTTCGTTCGGGGGGGGGGGCGGTAAAAAAATTTCGGGGGGGCTTTGCCCCCCCCCCCCCCCCCCCCCCCCAAGAGATGCATGGAAGAAACTCTGACGCAGAAGAAGATTTCATTTCTTCTTATTTTAGCTAAATCACTGGTAATCGGTAGAGGCTGTTTATTAAGATTTTAAGTTGAGAAAAACTGGAAAACCTTAAGATTTGTCGATCTATTGTATCTGTTCTAAACTCGATGGAAGGTGGTAGAGAAATAATTTGATATATCACAAAATTATCAAGAAGTAACATACATTTCATTGCAGGTAGCAAAAATGTTGATGGGCGTCTTTTCCAGATAAACCCCGTCACTAATGCAAATTGTGCACGCGTGAAAATTTAAGTCTCGATATTTTTGCCAGCTTTAATTTAATGCATTCGCGCAACCTTGAGGGTTGGGGTTAGGGTTAAAGGTACCGAAATACAGACCTTTTCATGCAAACTATTTATGACATATGACGTCCTAATTTCACCCTCTTCAATAGAAACAAGATTCATATCCTCTTTTTTTGCGGGGCGTATCTGAAAAAGAGCCGTTGGTGGAAGGTAGCAGAACATTGATGGAAGGTAGCACTACGTTGATGGAAGGTAGCACTACATTGATGGAAGGTAGCAAAACATTGATAGAAGGTAGCACAAAGATTATGAAGGAAGGACACACCTACGTCAGGTATCTATATTGTTGGAGAACTAAATGAGAGATAATAATTAGCTCGAGAAATCGCAGCAGTTTAATAATCTAAACGTGGGCGGATTGGCCTAGCCGGACCGCTAACCCGTAAGTCTCGAGTTTGAATCCGGGTTCAAGTCAGTAGACCGTCCCTGATTCCACCCAGCTCTTATGGGTGACTAACTCACGTTAGGGAAACAAAGGCGGCTGGGCATGGTGCTGACCACACTATCTCTTCATATGCCGAGGTCACATAAACAAGTGAACTCTACTTAACTTGCCCCATAGACCCTTTCAGGTTTGAAAGGGAACTTTACTACTTACTAGTAATCTAAACAAACACATGTATCAAGTTCAATATTACAGTGGTGGTAATTGCAACCACATGTGGTGAACATGACAACCACACGTGAACATAATGGCTGCCGTATGCTATTCAACAACATGCCTCTCTAAACCATCTATGCTAAACCCTAACCATAACTTTCTTACGATAAACTTATTCTGTCTTCTAAACCAAACGTCACGACCATCATGACTCATTGTTTATTGTTATGACGCCACTTTAATCACGAAAGAATGTCCACAATTAACCTAATCAACACGAAGGGTAATTACAATTAAGATAGAGATACCTTGTTGTCGGTTATACCGGGCTATCTTATGAACACGGTGATTGAAAGTTTTTAAGAGCAGTCGATCACGTGAGCTGTGTTCACAGATGTAAACAAACACAGCGTGTTGTGAACAATAATCACGTCGTTTATCGCGAGATTAACACCAGTTATAGATGTAAACATAGCAGTGAAGGTATCTGGTTTGAAAGAAAATGGGTCTATAGAGTTATCTGTGTTGAACTAAAACAATGGGGGGGGGGTATTGAATTTCCTATGTATTCCTTAAACAACAAGTGGGGAGCATTGGATTATCTTTGTATTAGTTTAACAATGAAGGGAGGGAATCAGCGAGTGTTGATACATCTAAGAAGGGAAATAAGCCCTGCATTAAGTCTGTGATGTTTGAATGCTCACATCTGATAGCCTGAATGCATCGCTCTAATGTTTATAGTGACCAGAGTTTCTTCCAGGCATCTCTTCCGGAGGGGGTGGGTGGGGCGGCAAATAACGTCTACCGCCATTCCCCCCCCCCCCCCCACACCCTCTTGAATAAAATATAATTTATCCGCACTCCAGGAAAAGTTTGCCCCCCCCCCCCCATCCCCGAAAATTTCAAGACCCCCCCCCCCCCCCGCCCTTTCGGAGAAAAACGTCTGAAAGAAACACTGATAGTGACAGTGGCGAAGCTACGGAGTGGGGCGCGGGAGGGGGCGCGACTATTTTTTAGTAGTTAAGACGTTACGTTTCTCTCAGTTTATGCAGGAATAATGAAATAATAAAGAGAAATTAATTGCAATATAACAATTTAATTTAAAATCTGATTATTTGTAAAATTTTACCCAGCTAATTTCTCTTAAGCTGACGTCACGAGAAACAAACAAACTATGACTTACGGTCAAATACTGACGGAACAAACACCTGTCATATGCAGTCACGATTTCACCAGCAACTTTCCGTTTACCGGAAACCGATTGGTGTGTTATCGACGGCCATTTTGTGTAGACAAACAACAGAGCAGACATTTCAACACAACGCGCTAATTGTCCAAATCTTCAACTCCACCTGTACATCACGTAGCACCCCCGGGACTTGCCGTGACCAACCCAATTGTCCATCCCCTCCCCCTCTCACCCCAACCTCCCCCCTGTCCTTAAAATAAAACAATACAACAGTTAATTATTGAGACCAAAAAAAACAATAGCTCCGTGTCTTGGAGCAACACGTTACTATAAGCACGCGTGGATAATTGTTATGAATAGCAGCCTAGGAACACGGATTCGCCTGATGCCGCTTCTAGACCTGACCAAACCAAATCGGCAGGGGTCGGGAACGTTGACGCGGGACGGGCAGCATTGTGTCCCGGGCGTCGCATTGTTTTAGTCTCCGACGCCCTTTTGGCACGCGGGCGTGTGACGTTATGATTTCATTACCACGCAGTGTCCATGTCGGCTCATGCTTACTTCCCCGTCCTAAGGTCTAATGGGTTAGGTCCCTTGCCCAGCGTTAGGCTATGGTGTTTGTGTTTTAATTGTAAGTCTAACACGCTGCGTATAGATTATAGGCCTAGTCATAATTTTATAGATGTTCCATACACGTTTGTATAAAGATAAGAAAGAACAAATACACACACACACCACCCCCCCCCCCCACACACACACACACATATATATATATATATATATATATATATATATATATATATATATATATATATATATATATATATATATATATATATATATATATATATATATATATATATATATATATATATATATATATATATATATATCTGTGTGCATTCCGATATACGCATTTATAAATACATATATTTACACCTGTATGTACACGTATTTATGTATTTATATACAAGCATGCATATATCTTGAGAACAACATACGTATGTGTGACACTATGTAACCTAAGTCGGTGCAAGGGTTGCTTTAAAAGATTTAGTATTTAACAGACTGTCTAGGCCTAATATGTCTAGTATTTAGCTGAGTGTCTAGGTCTAGTTTTTAACATACCGTCTATATTTTAATGCCTAGTATTAAACTGAGTGTCTAGATGATTGTACAGAGAATGGGGCTATTGACTTAGTGTGAAGTTAATTAGCCTTGTGACACGTTGACTAGCAGATACTAGCATGGAGGAAGGGGGGGTGTCAACAAATATTTGTCTGTTCCAACGTGTCGCCCGGGAGAGAGCGATAAAGACGTGGTATCGTGGAGAAACGTTCACCAGCAGACCTTACGTCGTGTTGGACTATAGACCCTAGGTCTTACATATAAACTTAGGTCTTACATAAAACTTAGGTCTTACATAAAACTTAGGTCAGACCTTAAGTCGTGTTGGATTAGAGATCCTAGGTCTAACATAAATCTTACGCCGTGTTCTTATAGACCTTAGGTCTTACATAGACCTTAGGTTTTGCATTGGCCATACGTCGTTTTGGACCATAGACCTTAGGTCATTCATAGACCTTAAGTGGTGTTGAATTATAGACATTATGTCTTTCATAAACCTTAGGTCTTGCATAGACCTTAAGTCGTGTTGGACTATAGACTTAGGTCTTGCTTAGATCTTTTGTACTTTATGGACAATTTTATTCTGAACAGATTTTAGGTCTTTAACGATCTTTATTTGCTTTATAGACCTTAGATCCTCTATAATTATGCATGTCAGATCCGTAGGAGACGTAATGTTATTTTTAGACCTTACGTTTCGTTTGATGCTTTAGTTAATGAGAACCTACTTCTTCACACGAATAAAGATCATCAGTTTGATTTGAGTATCATTGTAAGGGTTATGGTTCATCACACGGAACAGATAAAGTAGATTTCATCTGTTTAAATTACATACGAAGGGGTAGTGTGTCAGTCGCCTTGGTTTCCCTGAGGCAGGTACCCATCAGAGCGGGGCGAACTTAGGGTTCTGAGAAAAAAGGGACAGTCTAGTTTGATAGGACAATAGGACTGGTCTAATTAAGTACTGATTTAGGTAAGTAGGAGAATGACTTGTGAAAAATAGCAAACTTTCATTTAAGAATAAAAAATTTCAAACGGTACTAGTTTTTTATTTGTAAAAAAAAAAAGTCAAGCATGACTAACTTTAGCGTTCCATTATCCCCCCACTCACGTCCAGCATTCCACACTGTGTTGTCACATGTCTACAAGCACGGAGAGTAAAGAAGAAAAAATAAACATCAACATCCCACCATAACGAGGCTTGTGTGCGTGTTGACGCTCCATCCCCGGCGTTAATTAGTTAAAGACAATCAACACACACCAGGTGGGGGAGGGGGCGGGGAGGTTTTCATAACTGGTGTCGTAAAACAGTAGGCCTAGGTCTTTTACAAGGTTGATTCATGTACGTACTATAACCATGTTATTATGCATATGAAAAGTGACCTAGTTTTTGGGGGCATCTGTTTAGAGACCTACTAATGTAATAGACACGAACAAGGACTTAACACAAAGACCTATCGGAGTGCATGCGTACTGCTCAAGTGAGACCTAGAGACAGAGACAAATCCCACCTTTACTTCCCACCTTAATAAATACGTTTGAAATATCCCACTTTCCAATAGCTACAAGTGAATTCCATAAGACTAACCGTAGTAGCATACTTCCTTTAAATACTTGCCATCTATGTGCGTTTTATCATCTCCCTATCCCAGACCTTTTAGCCTCCCTATCCCAGACCTTTTAGCCTCCATTACTAGACTTCATATTATCCCTATCCCCAACTTTATCCCATCACTATCCCTGACCTTACCTTCATCCACTGCCTATCCCAGATATTAGCTATACTACCCCCATATACTAGATGATACCCCCATCCCTCCTATCCCATGTCTCCCATAGACCCCTAGCAAAACGTGCCAATACTAGAATGTGCTAATATTTCACACCTGTAATTAGCACAACAACCATACGTTGTAAGGAAACAATTGCTAGCTGATTACGGTTCGTCAAGAATGTGGGCAAGAAATAAATTGTGTACACGCTGGTCTTATAAATAGAAAGTGGTAGATTAATGTGATGTTTTGAGGTGATTGTTTGTAGTTGATGTTTTAAAGGTGATGTTTCGATGGGATATTTTGTTTGTTGTGGTGTTTTTCGTCTTCGTGAATATGTTCTTCATTGAAGCCATGAAATGGTGTATGACACGAGTTGCATAATCTGGCTGAGAAACTCTTTATAGTGCTGACATATGTGCTGATATGTTGGGATATGTCATGTATTCTGATGACATGTGTTGAGAAGTGTGTGGGGTTGTCATTTGTGCTGATGTTCTGGTAGGCCTATAGGTGATGTGTTCAGATGACATAAGTTTAATGGTGTGTGGGACTGCGATCTGTGTAAATGTGTAGGGACATATCATTTGTTGTCACTACTTATGTAGAATTTTTATAAATTTAAGCTGCTCTGGAATCGTTCTAGTCAATAGCTGGACCGTCGATGCTGATACAGATATGGTTGGCTGAAAGTCGTTCTTGTAGTCGAAAGAAGACACACCGAAAGTTGAACCGGTAGTTAAAAAAGGAAGTCTCAATCCCAAGAAAAGATCGTCCGTCCGCAGCAAAAGCCGTGCAAAAAGCCGGCATCAAAAAATGAAAAAGCCAAGCCCCCAAGAAATAACAGTGTACGGTGCTTACCTTTCCCTTGTCTAATTAGCTTAATGACAGACTTCCATGTCGGCCAAGAATGTTCACATGCTCTTACAGCGGTTAAATTAGTTCATGGGAATTTCCTATTCTAAAAATAACCATTAAAAAAAATACCGCATCTCGCGAGGAAAAATTAAGACAAGAATCCCAGGGAATATAACTGGAATAAGCTTGTCATAGGTTGACATGTTAATTCGTCGCAGCCTGCAAGTTTAAAACAACAGAGGGAATATATTAATTAAAGAGGTGTGTGTTTGGGAATTTTTTTTTCTTTCTTTTTTTTTTGCAGAATTGATTCCAATTCGTAGCACGCAGGAGCTTGGAAGGTGATTTATATGTAGACAAAAACTGTATGGGGTTAATGTTCTTTAGTGCATCAGATAACACATCCCAAGGGATGTTAACATCATACACACATCCATAAGGAACATAATATACTAGACAGCTATAACATCATTAGTTGATTCCAATTCACTCAAACACACCAGCCTCATAACAGGTGAATGACAACATACACACACAATACATGACAGGCAAATCTTAAATACATTACACGTGTAATTGTAGCCGTATTGAATGTGTAATCGTAGACTCATTACATCTATTGCAATAGAGGCATTGTCATGGACCTTTAATCAAACACATGAGCTCTGCGTTCGAACCCAATTGAGCCCAACCCAGCTAACTGCCATGTTTAATTATCTCCCTTCTGTGTCACTCACAATTCATAAGTTTATCATAACTAAAAACATGATCTAATTATAAAACAACCGGGTTAACCCACCCAACAAACTTAATCCAATATTTAACCGAAGAATAGATCAAGCATTCTAACCAAACCAAGTTAAAATAGAAAAGTCAATACACATCTAATGATTATAAAGCACTAATTGGATTTTATATAATAGCTTAAAACTGTTTTCAACCAAAAGAAATTTAATTAGAAAATTACTAATTCGATCATAAAGATTATATTAATGAAACTAAGTTAATTACTCAAGTTTCTGACTTGTGCGAGGCCATCGAGTTAAACATACGTCGGGTAATATTTGAGGACATGTTGTATGTTGTAGCTAGCTAGATGGGATATCACTGGGGACAGTTGGAGAAACTAGCACATGAAAGATGGGTTACCACTGGGGACAGTTGGAGAAACTAACTAGCACAAGAAAGATGGGTTACCACTGGGGACAGTTGGAGAAACTAGCACAAGAAAGATGGGTTACCACTGGGGACAGTTGGAGAAACTAGCACAAGAAAGATGGGTTACCACTGGGGACAGTTGGAGAAACTAGCACAAGAAAGATGGGTTACCACTGGGGACAGTTGGAGAAACTAACTAGCACAAGAAAGATGGGTTACCACTGGGGACAGTTGGAGAAACTAGCACAAGAAAGATGGGTTACCACTGGGGACAGTTGGAGAAACTAGTACAAGAAAGATGGGTTACCACTGGGGACAGTTGGAGAAACTAGCACAAGAAAGATGGGTTACCACTGGGGACAGTTGGAGAAACTAGCACAAGAAAGATGGGTTACCACTGGTGACAGTTGGAGAAACTAGCACAAGAAAGATGGGTTACCACTGGGGACAGTTGGAGAAACTAGCACAAGAAAGATGGGTTACCACTGGGGACAGTTGGAGAAACTAGCACAAGAAAGATGGGTTACCACTGGGGACAGTTGGAGAAACTAGCACAAGAAAGATGGGTTACCACTGGGGACAGTTGGAGAAACTAGCACAAGAAAGATGGGTTACCACTGGGGACAGTTGGAGAAACTAGCACAAGAAAGATGGGTTACCACTGGGGACAGTTGGAGAAACTAGCACAAGAAAGATGGGTTACCACTGGGGACAGTTGGAGAAACTAGCACAAGAAAGATGGGTTACCACTGGGGACAGTTGGAGAAACTAGCACAAGAAAGATGGGTTACCACTGGGGACAGTTGGAGAAACTAGCACAAGAAAGATGGGTTACCACTGGGGACAGTTGGAGAAACTAGCACAAGAAAGATGGGTTACCACTGGGGACAGTTGGAGAAACTAGCACAAGAAAGATGGGTTACCACTGGGGACAGTTGGAGAAACTAGCACAAGAAAGATGGGTTACCACTGGGGACAGTTGGAGAAACTAGCACAAGAAAGATGGGTTACCACTGGGGACAGTTGGAGAAACTAGCACAAGAAAGATGGGTTACCACTGGGGACAGTTGGAGAAACTAGCACAAGAAAGATGGGTTACCACTGGGGACAGTTGGAGAAACTAGCACAAGAAAGATGGGTTACCACTGGGGACAGTTGGAGAAACTAGCACAAGAAAGATGGGTTACCACTGGGGACAGTTGGAGAAACTAGCACAAGAAAGATGGGTTACCACTGGGGACAGTTGGAGAAACTAGCACAAGAAAGATGGGTTACCACTGGGGACAGTTGGAGAAACTAGCACAAGAAAGATGGGTTACCACTGGGGACAGTTGGAGAAACTAGCACAAGAAAGATGGGTTACCACTGGGGACAGTTGGAGAAACTAGCACAAGAAAGATGGGTTACCACTGGGGACAGTTGGAGAAACTAGCACAAGAAATATGGGTTACCACTGGGGACAGTTGGAGAAACTAGCACAAGAAAGATGGGTTACCACTGGGGACAGTTGGAGAAACTAGCACAAGAAAGATGGGTTACCACTGGGGACAGTTGGAGAAACTAGCACAAGAAATATGGGTTACCACTGGGGACAGTTGGAGAAACTAGCACAAGAAAGATGGGTTACCACTGGGGACAGTTGGAGAAACTAGCACAACAAGAAAGTTGGGTTATCACAGGGGACAGTTAGAGGCAAGTCTCTGAATTGGCACAACTTGTAAGCTGACCCTTCAAAAAAAAAGACGTTATAATAAAAAGACATTAAAAAAACTGAAGCAGCGTGCCACTTAAAACATATCTAAGAGAAAGATGATTATTGTGAGCAAGTGAAAGATTTTGTAAAGCTTACTTTTGTCTTGGTTTTAAATTAATCTTCGCGTTAAATACGAGTTTAAAGACACGCTAAAGTGCGTATGAAGCCAGCACATATGGATAACGAACCACGGTTAATCACACGGACCTGCAAAATCTAAAAACTAAACAACAATGTCAAATGATGTTGCAGAAGACGACACAAAAGTCTAAAAAATGATTCGCTGATGATCCATTTGCATTTAGCCAGATATTTGTCTTGTGGCGTAGAGGACAAAAACAGATTGGAGAAACCGATGCGATGTTTAAACAGCTTCCGTTTGCTGTGCGCATGTCTGGATAAACACATGTTGACAAAACGATTTCCGATCCGCGAGCTATTGCGCATGATCAAGATGGTGGTCGTGCTCTTTCCGCTTTCAAACGAGTGTGGGGTTAAAAAAGAAGGAACTTGTCTTTTCGAATGTAGTGTAGATGAGTTAAAATTTTATAAGGAGTTTAAGTCTTCAATGCCTATGTAGCCTGACGTATAATATCGCCTTGTAAATGGTGGAAGAGTTCATGCTAGCTACCCCGAAACTTCCTGGTTCGAACCCAATGGCAGAAAATTGAGTTCTGTTAGGGACAGCAACCAATCTAGCACAGAAAGCTCCGAAATCAAACAGAAGTGGAGCCCCTTAGTCGATATGATTACCAAGGTTGGTTCCCTTTCGGAATTTTCTGCAACTAAAGCTGTACAGTACGTAGCGCTTTACGTTCCTCTGAATATAGGACAGATGTTGAGGGACGTATCACGATGCAAAAACAACCCAGTATATCTTCATCTAAATGATGCGCCCTGAAGATTTTTAGACGTATTGTTTCACGGGGCTGAGTTGGACTATATTTTGTCATTGTATTTAAACTATTTATCATCAAGTGATTGAGTTTGCCCGTCAACAAGATTTAACATCTGCATTTAGAATGTGCTAATTCATTACTAATCACCAATTTATCTTACCATTTTCTCACTTTTAAAACTTAAAAAGAAATGGACTATAAATGACGTCACGCTATTTTAGCCGATAGTGCACCCCACCCCCTAACCAAAACAACTCCTCACCTTCAAATGACGTCACAAATTTTTAACAAATAAAATATCCAATGAACATTTACTTAATTTATTAAATAAAAATTATCTTTTTTTAACTTAAAAAATTACTAAATATGTACTAGTCACAAAAGTCTGTACCCCCCCCCCCTCCCCCCCCCCCCCCGTTCTCCATTATTGCTACCTCTCTTGTGACGTTATTTACCGCATACATATCATAAACCAAACCAATTTTACCCTCCACTAATCCTAACCTTGGAGCTTATCGCTATTTTTTATCTACATTTGTTTCACCAGCTTCGGTATTTACATGAAAAAATTATAATCAAATTGCAGCATAGTAAACGACACTGAAATACGTTAGAATCTTATCCCTGCCGCAATTATTAAAATTTGTTTCGCTGCCCGTCATCCAATCCACGTTTTTAATTTTTCGCCACTGCGCATGACCGATGAATCACGAGGTTTCAGCGGGAGGCTAAAAACGCTTTAACCCCTGACCCCGTGGAGTTGTAAAACACAGGTATGTGGCAGACATGAAGCAGTTCCAGAGAGTTTACCCCACTTCGTGCCATTAGAGAATTCCCACGTTTTTAACTTTCAAAATAAACTTGTAAAAAAAAAAAACCACAGGCGCTCTAATCTTAATTCTAGCACTGGGGGGGGGGGGGGGGGGGGGGGGGGGATGTAACGCTTTAGATTTATTATCATCTACAACCTATAAATACAAGACGATTAACACGAAATCTGATCAGGCTAGCAAATATCTTTTTAAAAACTTTCATCTACAGCAGAAATTAGTTTGGCAATCATCCTCTTTTCCAATTGTGCCCACAACACGTGGAGCAGGTAATGTTAAGTACATCAGTTGCAATGACCGCGGCATACAATGCCACGTTAGTTTCCCATAACGAAAGTCAGGTACCCATCGTAAGTCCGAAACGAGATCCGAACTCGAGACCTTCTGGATGGCAACCAAACCTCTACCATTCGACCACGCCGTCACACCCACCAGTCATTTACTGCGCATTTAATCTCTCCATCAGTCTTGCGGTATAGGCTGCACATTTTGTCTTGTTATATAATGATATACCTTTTTATATAATCATATAGCTAGTTATATAATGGGCAGCAAATTCCACTAACAAATTAAGTCTGGCTTCTGAAGTCGTATTTCCACAAATAATCATGTAAATAAATCGAAACAACCGACACCATTCAAAGACAAATATTTAGATACAACATCATCAAATAATTGTTTGAATAGGATTACAATAACAAAGCATGTTTGTATTTTGACACCTTTAACAAAGCATTGTTTAAATGCAGCCACCATTAACAAAGCATTGTTTGAATGCAGCCACCATTAACAAAGCATTGTTTGAATGCAACCACCATTAACAAAGCATTGTTTGAATGCAACCACCATTAACAAAGCATTGTTTGAATGCAGTCACCATTAACAAAGCATTCTTTGATTGCAGCCACCATTAACAAAGCATTGTTTGAATGCAGCCACCATTATCAAAGCACTGTTTGAATGCAGCCACCATTAACAAAGCATTGTTTGAATGCAACCACCATTAACAAAGCATTGTTTGAATGCAGCCACCATTAACAAAGCATTGTTTGAATGCAGTCACCATTAACAAGGCATTCTTTGATTGCAGCCACCATTAACAAAGCATTGTTTGAATGCAACCACCATTAACAAAGCATGGCACCACAGTTCCCATACAAAGCCCGCTGGAGCCGCGCCACCAGTGGTAAAATACCAGCGACCCACCATCTTTGCCAATGATCATTCCTGACATGATTATTTTACCACGGCACTAAACTGCCACTTCACCGCCTGATGGCACGTTTATGGGTCCCCGACCCCAGCCCGTTCATACCACGGCACTCGCTACACGGTGTTGATACAAAATGTGCTCTCGTTTTTTTTTTAAACAACAGGACAAGGTGATTTATTATTATTATGGTTATTTCACTTCACCTCGGCCAATAACAAGTTGTAAACTGAAGGGGAGTAAAACTGAACAATGTGATTGGTTGGTGTGAGTCACGTGAGGGTGACAAGCCAATCAATGGGGACAGTGTGTAAATCATGACGCGGGGAATACAAGCAGATGTGGGGCTCTCATAAGGTTGTTGAATTTTATTTTCATAGCTCCAGGTTTTTATGGCATTTTGTTATGTCAGTGCCATTGGTTGGGTTTGTACTTATGAGGCTGATTAGTATGAAAATATATGGATTTAATGCCATCGCAAGATTTTAGTAGGAAAATATAAGGATTTTACACCATCGCAAAATTTTAGTAGGAAAATATAAGGATTTTACACCATCGCAATATCAGGGTAGGAAAATAGAAGGATTTCATAGCATCGCTACATAGGATGCTACTAAATTTCGTGTGCTGATTGAGGAAAGCAACCGTCAATTGGATAGATGAAGTGGAGTTCGTCTGGTTGAATAAAAACTATGCTAGCCAATACCTTAGTTTCACTATTTTCCACGCTATAGCCAGGTATCCATTAGAGCTGAGTAAACTCAGGGACGATGTTCACGTGATGTAAGATACATTTGAAATATTCAATGGCCAATGGATGAAGGGCTGCTTAAAGACAATTTTCTCCGGAGGGCGGGGCACTTCCCGTGGGGGTAGACTTTGGTTAAAGTATATATTTTCTATATATAGATTATGTATTCTTCTATTTCGTCCGAGGGGAGGGGGAGGTGAAGTAGTGCCCCTTACCCGCAGAGATGTCTGAAAGAAACACTGATTGGTTAGATACATTCTGACCATCCCCTACCATTAGTTACATATATATTTTGAACGATCGTTTTTCATACCCTTTGTG